>NW_024609764.1:0-10000 GCF_018296145.1 Oncorhynchus tshawytscha
ATATTACAAATAAAAAAACTGAAATATAACATTTCCATAAGTATTCAGACCCTTTACTCAGTACTTTGTTGAAGCACCTTTGGCAGTGATTACAGCCTCCAGTCTTCTTCAGTATGACGCTACAAGCTTGGCACACCTGTATTTGGGGAGTTTCTCCCATTTTTCTCTGCAGATCCTCTCAAGCTCTGTCAGGTTGGATGGGGAGTGTTGCTGCACAGCTATTTTCAGGTCTCTCCAGAGATGTTCGATCGGATTCAAGTCCGGGAATCTATCTGGGCCACTCAAGGACTTTCAGAGACTTGTCCCGAAGCCACTCCTGCATTGTGTTTGCTGTCTGCTTAGGGTTATTGTCCTGTATGAAGGTGAACCTTCGCCCCAGTCTGAGGTCCTGAGCGCTCTGGAGCAGGTTTTCATCAAGGATCTCTCTGTACTTTGCTCTGTTTATCTTTGCCTCAATCCTGACTAGTCTCCCAGTCCCTGCCGCTGAAATACATCCCCACAGCATGATGCTGCCACCACCATGCTTCACCGTAGGGATGGTGACAGGTTTCCTCCAGACGCGAAGCTTGGCATTCAGACCAAAGATTTCAATCTTGGTTTCATCAGACCAGAGAATCTTGTTTCTCACGGTCTGAGAGTCTTTGGGTGCCTTTTGGCAAACTCCAAGCAGGCTGTCATGTGCCTTTTACTGAGGTGTGGCTTCCGTCTGGCCTCTCAACCATAAAGGCCTGATTGGTGGAGTGCTGCAGAGATCGTTGTCCTTCTGGAAGGTTCTCCCATCTCCACAGAGGAACTTTAGTGCTCTGTCAAAGTGACCATCAGGTTTTTGGTCACCTCCCCGACCAAGACCCTTCTCCCCCGATTGCTACGGACAATTCCTTCGACCTCATGGCTTGGTTTCTGCTCTGACATGCACTGTCAACTGTGGGACCTTATATAGACAGGTCTGTGCCTTTCCAAATCATGTCCAATCAATTGAATTTACCACAGGTGGACTCCAATCAAGTTGTAGAAACATCTCAAGGATGATCAATGGAAACAGGATGCACCTGAGCTCAATTTCGAGTCTCATAGCAAAGGGTCTGAATACTTATTAAAATAAGGTATTTCTGTTTTTTTATTTGTAATACCTTTGCAAAAAAAAAAATGTTTTCGCTTCATTGTATTATATTATGGGGTATTGTGATGTCATTATGGGGTATTGTGATGTCATTATGGGGTATTGTGATGTTATTATGGGGTATTGATGATGTCATTATGGGGTATTGTGATGTCATTATGGGGTATTGTGATGTCATTATGGGGTATTGTGATGTCATTATGGGGTATTGTGTATAGATTGCTGAGGAATTTTTATTTTATTTGATCCATTTTAGAAAAAGGCTGTAACACAACAAAGTCAAGGGGTCTGAATACTTTCTGAGTACACTGTACATCCTTTACATAACCCGTGTGGAAGGAAGGATCTTTTTGTTGTCCAGACACCCTTTGAACAGGCATGAGAGAGCCGTACTACGTGGTAAGGATGTCTATAAACTGGAGTTAACTACAACGCTGTCCACTGGGAACAGGTCCCAACAGTACCTCACACTAAATCATATAGATATGAGGATTCTGTCATGAGTGGCTCATCAATGTACATGGTATACAGATATTTCTAAAGGAAACGACTGAAGACTTGTTCTCGTTGTCAAGCACCCCACCGCCTGTTTTCTGTTCAGTTGAGATGTGAAGCTCGTCTCTCTCAGAACATGCCAACGTTTGACCTTGAGCGCTTTACATAATTGAATGAAAAAAACAATTGTCACACTTAAGAATTTTAATTTAGAGCCACAGAAAGAATAAGACAATTAGGGGCAGCAGCATTCAGGGGAAACACACTTATTTTCCAGTTAATTGAAAAAGTAATTGTCAGATCCAAAGATATTCTCTATAGTATAGAGTTTTGATGGAACATAATAGGGCCTTTCAGACATCTCCTCACCAAGCCAGGCCTTCTGCCTGTCATTTCCCCACCTCCAACCTTCCCCCATCAACCTCCCCCCCCATCAACAGCCCCCCCTCCCTCCTCCCATCAACAGCCCCCCTTCCCCCATAGATGGGGCGCTGTTGATGGTTGAATGGGGGCTGTGGAAGGGGGGGGGGGTTGATGGGGGAAGGGGGTTTAAATGCCAGGCTAATCAGTTTAAATGCCAGGCTAATACCAACACTACCAACCAACCACAACATAATGAAGGCCATTACAACCCCAAACCCCTGTAGATTAATCTCCTCTACACAAGCATCTTTAAATCCAATTGTGTGGAGGTTGGATCCAACTTTTCTATAGGACCTGATGCATATATAAGTGTGTAATCTCAGGGAGCAGTGGAGGAATGTGCTGTGAACGAACAGGGGTTAGATCTGCCTTGGGGATACTGGGAATGCCACAGCGGTCCGAGCTGGAACACTAAGCCCTGTTCCCAAACTCCAGGGGCTGCTAGGAGCAAGCTGTGCTCACTGATGTGTAGTCTAACAATATATCCCCTGCTGTACTGTACTCCCATTGGCTGGGACACATCCCCTGCTGTACTGTACTCCCATTGGCTGGGACACATCCCCTGCTGTACTGTACTCCCATTGGCTGGGACACATCCCCTGCTGTACTGTACTCCCATTGGCTGGGACTGGAGGAGGACACATCCCCTGCTGTACTGTACTCCCATTGGCTGGGACACATCCCCTGCTGTACTGTACTCCCATTGGCTGGGACACATCCCCTGCTGTACTGTACTCCCATTGGCTGGGACTGGAGGAGGACACATCCCCTGCTGTACTGTACTCCCATTGGCTGGGACACATCCCCTGCTGTACTGTACTCCCATTGGCTGGGACACATCCCCTGCTGTACTGTACTCCCATTGGCTGGACACATCCCCTGCTGTACTGTACTCCCATTGGCTGGGACACATCCCCTGCTGTACTGTACTCCCATTGACCTGGACTGGAGGAGGACACATCCCCTGCTGTACTGTACTCCCATTGGCTGGGACTGGAGGAGGACACATCCCCTGCTGTACTGTACTCCCATTGGCTGGTACTGGAGGAGGACAACTCTAAACCTTTTACTGGCTTCACTGGCATTATTTTATTTAACCTTTATTTAACTAAGTCAGTTAAGAACAAATTCTTATTTACTATGACGGCCTACCGGGGAACAGTGGGTTAACTGCCTTGTTCAGGGGAACAGTGGGTTAACTGCCTTGGTCAGGGGAACAGTGGGTTAACTGCCTTGGTCAGGGGAACAGTGGCTTAACTGCCTTGGTCAGGGGAACAGTGGGTTAACTGCCTTGTTCAGGGGAACAGTGGGTTAACTGCCTTGTTCAGGGGAACAGTGGGTTAACTGCCTTGGTCAGGGGAACAGTGGGTTAACTGCCTTGTTCAGGGGAACAGTGGGTTAACTGCCTTGGTCAAGGGAACAGTGGGTTATGTGTTAACTGCCTTGTTCAGGGGAACAGCGGGTTAACTGCCTTGTTCAGGGGCAGAACAACATTTTTTTTTTTTCTTGTCATCTCAGGGATTCGATCTTGCAACCCTTCGGTTACTAGTCCAACACTCTAACCACTAGGCAACCTGACGCCCCTACACTCTAACCACTAGGCTACCTGTCTCCCCATGTCTCCTTGGCATCCAACACCACCAGGACATTTGAATCCTCCTAAACTGGTCCACATGACTTTAAGAAACCTCCAGTAGTGTTCAGGTGTACCGTTACAACACTGAGCGGGTGGCGATCCATCACCTATTTTTACACCATGCTTCTCTGACAACAGTTTTTCCCATGTTCAATGGATTTCACACATTGACCTCTAACCCCCCCTCCCACCCTCCCATTTCATATTTCCTGTGTCAGGTGCTGGTGCCCAAGAGGTCAGACTTCAAGGGGAAGATGATTGAGGTGGAGATCTTCGAGGCTGGCAAACACTTCCTGAAGGGAAGACCGCTGGACGGCTCCGTAGTGTTCACTCCCTCCATCGCCGAGCCGCTGCAGCAGGGGGAGGTGTCTGGGCTCAGTCAGGTAACCTATTCAATACGACTGTGTTTGTGTCTCCTCTGTCAACTCCTATAGATAGCTACAGTGGTAGCTCTCTCAGACAGGAGAATATCTACGGCAATAGGTTAACAATGGAACAGACCTACAGCAAAATGGTTATTTTTTTCCATATAGGATTTGTTGTTTTATTGTTGCTCTGCTTGAAATAAAAGAGTCTTTCAAGCCAGTTTACTGTGAGGCTGGCAGGGTTACTTCAGGGGCAGCCGTCACACTCTGAGCTGTTCCTCCAAGTTCCTCCAATAGCTGCCTTCTCTTCCAGGGAACCAAGGTGATTTGAAAGGATTGGAAGCCGTAACTACATGACTGTTATTACTATTAGTCTAGGCTTGTAAATGACATTTCATTCACTGCGTCAATCCGCCTGAACACCGTGTGAAGTCTTTCCTGATGTTGTCACATCAATGGCCCTATTGAAGTCAGAGGTTAGAGGTTCAAGTATTTTCTTTTCAGGAGGAAGCTGGTAGGCCGAGCGATCTCAGGTCGTCAAAGGGCATGTCTTCCCATTGGCTTACCAGGTTGAATAAAGGCAATACGTGAATAAAAGAATTGCATGAACAGAAAAAGACATTATGAACAGAGGAGAAAGTCTCCCATTCAGTCAGCGTGAAGAGGCAGTAACTACCTGAATTAGTGTTGTCACGGTACCAGGAAGCAGTAACTACCTGAATTAGTGTTGTCACGGTACCAGGAAGCAGTAACTACCTGAATTAGTGTTGTCACGGTACCAGGAAGCAGTAACTACCTGAATTAGTGTTGTCACGGTACCAGGAAGCAGTAACTACCTGAATTAGTGTTGTCACGGTACCAGGAAGCAAAGGAAACGAAACAGGAAGCGGTCTCAGTGTCTCGAGGAATAACCTTCTTAATGTTGGACAAAACAGCCTGCCTTATCTTGTCACCCAGAGTCACATTTAGTTTATTTTTGCGAGCTATAACACACAGTATTTATTATAGCGAGCTATAGCACACAGTATTTATTATAGCGAGCAATAACACACAGTATTTATTATAGCGAGCTATAACACACAGTATTTATTATAGCGAGCAATAACACACAGTATTTATTATAGCGAGCTATAGCACACAGTATTTATATTAGTGAGCTATAGCACACAGTATTTATTATAGCGAGCTATAGCACACAGTATTTATTATAGCGAGCAATAACACACAGTATTTATTATAGCGAGCTATAGCACACAGTATTTATATTAGTGAGCTATAGCACACAGTATTTATATTAACGAGCTATAGCACACAGTATTTATATTAGCGAGCTATAGCACACAGTATTTATATTAGCGAGCTATAGCACACAGTATTTATATTAGTGAGCTATAGCACACAGTATTTATATTAGCGAGCTATAGCACACAGTATTTATATTAGTGAGCTATAGCACACAGTATTTATATTAGCGAGCTATAGCACACAGTATTTATATTAGTGAGCTATAGCACACAGTATTTATATTAGCGAGCTATAGCACACAGTATTTATATTAGCGAGCTATAGCACACAGTGTTTATTATAGCGAGCTATAGCACACAGTATTTATATTAGCGAGCAATAACACACAGTATTTATATTAGCGAGCTATAGCACACAGTATTTATATTAGCGAGCTATAGCACACAGTATTTATATTAGCGAGCTATAGCACACAGTATTTATATTAGCGAGCTATAGCACACAGTATTTATATTAGCGAGCTATAGCACACAGTATTTATATTAGCGAGCTATAGCACACAGTATTTATATTAGCGAGCTATAGCACACAGTATTTATATTAGCGAGCTATAGCACACAGTATTTATATTAGCGAGCTATAGCACACAGTATTTTATTATTAGCTATAGCACACAGCTATAGCACACAGTATTTATATTAGCGAGCTATAGCACACAGTATTTATATTAGCGAGCTATAGCACACAGTATTTATATTAGCACACAGCGAGCTATAGCACACAGTATTTATATTAGCGAGCTATAGCACACAGTATTTATATTAACGAGCTATAGCACACAGTATTTATATTAGTGAGCTATAGCACACAGTATTTATATTAGCGAGCTATAGCACACAGTATTTATATTAGCGAGCTATAGCACACAGTATTTATATTAGCGAGCAATAACACACAGTATTTATTATAGCGAGCTATAGCACACAGTATTTATATTAGCGAGCTATAGCACACAGTATTTATATTAGCGAGCTATAGCACACAGTATTTATATTAGCGAGCTATAGCACACAGTATTTATATTAGCGAGCTATAGCACACAGTATTTATATTAGCGAGCTATAGCACACAGTATTTATATTAGCGAGCTATAGCACACAGTATTTATATTAGCGAGCTATAGCACACAGTATTTATATTAGTGAGCTATAGCACACAGTATTTTAAGTTTTAAAGGAGCATAGAGTCTGCTTCATGTTTTCTTTTTTTGCCGAGGAACATCTAGTATGGTGGAATGGTGACACTGGAATGGTGACACTGGAATGGTGACACTGGAATGGTGACACTGGCATGGTGACACTGGAATGGTGACACTGACATGGTGACACTGGAATGGTGACACTGGAATGGTGACACTGACATGGTGACACTGGAATGGTGACACTGGCATGGTGACACTGGAATGGTGACCCTGGAATGGTGACACTGGAATGGTGACACTGGCATGGTGACACTGGAATGGTGACACTGGAATGGTGACACTGGCATGGTGACACTGGAATGGTGACACTGACATGGTGACACTGGAATGGTGACACTGGAATGGTGACCCTGGAATGGTGACACTGACATGGTGACACTGGCATGGTGAGACTGGAATGGTGACACTGGAATGGTGACACTGGCATGGTGACACTGGAATGGTGACACTGGCATGGTGACACTGGCATGGTGACACTGGAATGGTGACACTGGCATGGTGACACTGGAATGGTGACATTGGCATGGTGACATTGGCATGGTGACACTGGAATGGTGACACTGGAATGGTGACACTGGCATGGTGATACTGGCATGGTGACACTGGAATGGTGACATTGGAATGGTGACATTGGAATGGTGACACTGGCATGGTGACATTGGAATGGTGACACTGAAATGGTGACAACACCAATCTGAATAGATAAGACTAGTCCACTCCGGAGTGTCTGGTAGAATGAAGGACTTGATTTAGGCTTTCTAGAGATGCTTAAATGAATCTGCTAGTGAAACTCTCCTCTCCTCTCTCAGCCTCATTGACTATTGGTCTAAAGTAGTCCTACTATATACAGTAGGGAATTGGGTGCCAGTCTGAACTCACACTGTGTCTGCTCCTAGGCCATCTGTTCCTCCCTACAATAGTTCTTAGATAGAATTCACGGACGGGACAGACAGGCAGTAGGGCAGGCCACTCCATCTTTTAATCACTTTAATCACTGGTTTTATAAATGGAGCCTTAAGTACTACCTATCAGCCTGACAGGTCCTTCACTAGATGATGCCTTAAATACTATCTATCAGCCTGACAGGTCCTCCACTAGATGATGCCTTAAATACTATCTATCAGCCTGACAGGTCCTTCACTAGATGATGCCTTAAGTACTACCTATCAGCCTGACAGGTCCTTCACTAGATGATGCCTTAAATACTATCTATCAGCCTGACAGGTCCTTCACTAGATGATGCCTTAAATACTATCTATCAGCCTGACAGGTCCTTCACTAGATGATGCCTTAAATACTATCTATCAGCCTGACAGGTCCTCCACTAGATGATGCCTTAAGTACTACCTATCAGCCTGACAGGTCCTTCACTAGATGATGCCTTAAGTACTACCTATCAGCCTGACAGGTCCTCCACTAGATGATGCCTTAAATACTATCTATCAGCCTGACAGGTCCTTCATTAGATGATGCCTTAAATACTATCTATCAGCCTGACAGTGTCAGGGATTTCCTCCTCTTCTCCCGAAGAGGAGAGGCGAGAAGGATCAGAGGACCAATATGCGGCGTGGTAAGTGTCCATGGTTCTTTTAATACATAAATGTACACATGAACAACTGATTACAAAAACAAGAAACGTGTGAAACCCTAAACAGCCCTATCTGGTGCAAAACAGAGACAGGAACAATCACCCACAAAACCCAACACCAAACAGGCTACCTAAATATGGTTCCCAATCAGAGACAATGACGAACACCTGCCTCTGATTGAGAACCATATCAGGCCCAAACATAGAAACAGACAAACTAGACATGTAACATAGAATGCCCACTCAGCTCACACCCTGACCAACCAAAACATAGAAACATACAAAGCAAACTATGGTCAGGGTGTGACAGACAGGTCCTTCACTAGATGATGCCTTAAGTACTACCTATCAACCTGACAGGTCCTTCACTAGATGGTTCACCAGTTAATCACTCAGACCCCTTCTGTATGATTCATCTACTCAATTAAAAAAATAATCTACTCTTTTAAGGTTTATTATTTCAGATATCTTTAAAATGTAAATGAAATGGGCAGCTTGAAGAGCTATTTCAGAATTGGAAGAAGTTAGTGAACCCTGTTTTTAATCCGTGTAACATACATTAGTGTGCAGCACACACTCAGACACTCAGACAGGCAGTGTTTACAAACATAGACACATAGGTACACAATGTAGCCTGACCTGTACAGTACATTGGGGGGGCATACATTTTCCGTGGGTGTGAGTCAGTGGGTCTGCAGGCTAAGATGTGGTCAGATCAGAGCCAGGGCTCTCTATACAGGTGGTACCGGTACAGAGTCAATGTGGAGGCTATATACAGGGGGTACCGGTACAGAGTCAATGTGGAGGCTATATACAGGGGGTACCGGTACAGAGTCAATGTGGAGGCTATATACAGGGGGTACCGGTCCAGAGTCAATGTGGAGTCTATATACAGGGGGTACCGGTCCAGAGTCAATGTGGAGGCTATATACAGGGGGTACCGGTCCAGAGTCAATGTGGAGGCTATATACAGGGGGTACCGGTACAGAGTCAATGTGGAGTCTATATACAGGGGGGTACCGGTACAGAGTCAATGTGGAGGCTATATACAGGGGTACCGGTACAGAGTCAATGTGGAGTCTGTATACAGGGGGTACCGGTACAGAGTCAATGTGGAGGCTATATACAGGGGTACCGGTACAGAGTCAATGTGGAGGCTATATACAGGGGTTACGGTACAGAGTCAATGTGGAGGCTATATACAGGGGGGTACCGGTCCAGAGTCAATGTGGAGGCTATATACAGTGGGGGAGAGTAGAGAGTAGCAGCAGCGTAAAGAGTGAGGGGCACCGGTACAGAGTCAATGTGGAGGCTATATACAGGGGGTACCGGTCCAGAGTCAATGTGGAGGCTATATACAGGGGGTACCGGTCCAGAGTCAATGTGGAGGCTATATACAGGGGTACCGGTCCAGAGTCAATGTGGAGGCTATATACAGGGGTACAGGTACAGAGTCAATGTGGAGGCTATATACAGGGTGTTACAGAGTCAATGTGGAGGCTATATACAGGGTGTTACAGAGTCAATGTGGAGGCTATATACAGGGGGTACCGGTCCAGAGTCAATGTGGAGGCCATATACAGGGGGTACCGGTACAGAGTCAATGTGGAGGCTATATACAGGGTGTTACAGAGTCAATGTGCGGGGAGTACCGGTATTGAGGTAATAAGTACATGTAGGTAGAGTTATTAAAGTGAGTATGCATAGATAATAACAGAGAGAGTAGAGAGTAGCAGCAGCGTAAAAGAGGTGGGGGGGGGGCAACGCAAATAGTCTGGGTAGCCATTTTACTAAATGTTCAAGAGTTATGGCTTGGGGGCATTATATGGAGAACAGGAAGCCATTTCAGACACTATATAGAGAATAG
>NW_024609764.1:15000-30000 GCF_018296145.1 Oncorhynchus tshawytscha
GAGGACAGCCAGGAGACATCAGACCAGGTGGACTGGGGACGAGGACAGCCAGGAGACATCAGAACAGGTGGACTGGGGACGAGGACAGCCAGGAGACATCAGAACAGGTGGACTGGGGACGAGGACAGCCAGGAGACATCAGACCAGGTGGACTGGGGACGAGGACAGCCAGGAGACATCAGAACAGGTGGACTGGGGACGAGGACAGCCAGGAGACATCAGACCAGGTAGACCTGAAGCATGGTCCTAGGACTCAGGTCCTCCAGAAGGAGAGAGGGGAACAGTGGGTTAACTGCCTTGTTCAGGGGCAGAACGACATATTTTTTACCTTGTCAGCTCGGGGATTCGATCCGGGAACATTTCGGGTTGCTGGCCCAATGCTCAGACCTGCGTCTTGTGACCGTAGCGTGCGTGTAGGTATGGACCGGCAGGACCAAATCGGAGAGATATTTAGGAGCAAGTCCATGTAATGCTTTGGTAGGAAAATCAGCCCTAGTTCAAATCAAATCGAAATCAAATCAAATTTTATTTGTCACATACACATGGTTAGCAGATGTTAATGCGAGTGTAGCGAAATGCTTGTGCTTCTAGTTCCGACAATGCAGTAATAACCAACAAGTAATCTAACTAACAATTCCAAAACTACTGTCTTATACACAGTGTAAGGGGATAAAGAATATGTACATAAGGATATGTGAATGAGTGATGGTACAGAGCAGCATAGGCAAGATACAGTAGATGTTATTGAGTACAGTATATACATATGAGATGAGTATGTAAACAAAGTGGCATAGTTAAATTGGCTAGTGATACATGTATTACATAAGGATGCAGTCGATGATATAGAGTACAGTATATACGTATGCATATGAGATGAATAATGTAGAGTAAGTAACATTATATAAGGTAGCATTGTTTAAAGTAGCTAGTGATATATTTATCATTTCATTTCCCATTATTAAAGTGGCTGGAGTTGAGTCAGTGTCATTGACAGTGTGTTGGCAGCAGCCACTCAATGTTAGTGGTGGCTGTTTAACAGTCTGATGGCCTTGAGATAGAAGCTGTTTTTCAGTCTCTCGGTCCCAGCTTTGATGCACCTGTACTGACCTCGCCTTCTGGATGATAGCGGGGTGAACAGGCAGTGGCTCGGGTGGTTGATGTCCTTGATGATCTTTATGGCCTTCCTGTAACATCGGGTGGTGTAGGTGTCCTGGAGGGCAGGTAGTTTGCCCCCGGTGATGCGTTGTGCAGACCTCACTACCCTCTGGAGAGCCTTACGGTTGAGGGCGGAGCAGTTGCCGTACCAGGCGGTGTCTGTGTGAGTGGACCAATTCAGTTTGTCTGTGATGTGTATGCCGAGGAACTTAAAACTTGCTACCCTCTCCACTACTGTACAGCTTTAACAGGAAGCCAGTGTAGGGACTCTAGCGTTGGAGTAACATGATCAAATGTTTTGTTTCTCGTCAAGATTCTAGCAGATGTATTTAGCACTTGCTGAGGTTTATTTACTGTCTTATCCGTGTAGCCGGAGAGAGCAGACCCCCATTTGTGACGCATCCCTTTTGTCTCCCAGTCCTCCTGTCATGTGGGAAGAAACACAGCAAGCTTTCAGTGGCCCTCTTGACGTGGGAGGAGGAGGAGGAGGAGGAGAGGGCTTCAATTGGACCCCATTTATGTCCTCCTCTCTCCTGTCTTCTGGCATGATGACTAGCCGGTTGGAAGACACACTTTACCCTGTCTGTTGATCTGTCTTGCCAGCCCCATACAGAGCTGTGATTACAGGTCTGACAGAGGGGCCTCGTGGTATTGATGTTGAACGGAGCAGGAGCATTTGGGATATGGGAAAGCTAAGTGGTATGTTGTTGCTGCTTATTTCACCACACGAAGATGAAAAGGGGTTGTGGGATGGTCCTCCTTGTCGTGTATGGAAGAGCAGCTCGGTCACACTTCCTTTAGATTCACAGTAAGAGAAGTAGTAGAGATTAATGGTGATTTTGATATTCACACTGTCGGTAGGGAAGGCTACTCTTGAGTCCATATCTCGTGTTCATATATAGTCAACGACATCTCGACAGCTAGAAGCATTTCCCTGCACCTGCGATAACATCTGAAAACCTGGGTTCGGGGACCAATAAACTTTGATTTGATTTAGCTTGCTATTTCAACTTCTGGTCATTTTAGTTTAAAAGCAGAAAACCCACACCTGATTTGGGGAGGTGCAGGCTGGTAAAACAGAGAAGACAACCGCTACTGTCCACCGAAATAAAAAGGAAGCGATTAATATTCACTCCACTTCTGGTCGTTGTCATGCCCCAGTCTTTCTCTACCTGTCTTCCTGTCCCTAGACTCCCCTTAACCCTTCTCTACCTGTCCTCCTGTCCCTAGACTCCCCCTAACCCTTCTCTACCTGTCCTCCTGTCCCTAGACTCCCCCTAACCCTTCTCTACCTGTCCTCCTGTCCCTAGACTCCCCTAACCCTTCTCTACCTGTCCTCCTGTCCCTAGACTCCCCTAACCCTTCTCTACCTGTCCTCCTGTCCCTAGACTCCCCCTAACCCTTCTCTACCTGTCCTCCTGTCCTAGACTCCCCTAACCCTTCTCTACCTGTCCTCCTGTCCCTAGACTCCCTTAACCCTTCTCTACCTGTCCTCCTGTCCCTAGACTCCCCTAACCCTTCTCTACCTGTCCTCCTGTCCCTAGACTCCCCTAACCCTTCTCTACCTGTCCTCCTGTCCCTAGACTCCCCCTAACCCTTCTCTACCTGTCCTCCTGTCCCTAGACTCCCCTAACCCTTCTCTACCTGTCCTCCTGTCCCTAGACTCCCCTAACCCTTCTCTACCTGTCCTCCTGTCCCTAGACTCCCCTAACCCTTCTCTACCTGTCCTCCTGTCCCTAGACTCCCCTAACCCTTCTCTACCTGTCCTCCTGTCCCTAGACTCCCCTAACCCTTCTCTACCTGTCCTCCTGTCCCTAGACTCCCCTAACCCTTCTCTACCTGTCCTCCTGTCCCTAGACTCCCCCTAACCCTTCTCTACCTGTCCTCCTGTCCCTAGACTCCCCCTAACCCTTCTCTACCTGTCATCCCTCACTATGACATCATTGTGTTCTGAACCCAGTAGACAACCTTGTCATTGGTTCAGACTGGTAGTCAGTTTGTGACTGATGAGGTCTGTTCAAACTACTGTGAAACAAGCTGGGCCACTTTATGTTTTGTGTTGCCGCTATCTGTGTATACACACACACACACACACACACACACACACCACACACACACACAGTGTAAACAAACAAACATGCCCAGTCTGTTTGCGTAAGATCAAAACACACTTTCCCATGACGATGTGTCTGTGTGGGGACTGACTGGAGACGTTACCATGACGATGTGTCTGTGGGGACTGACTGGAGACTTCAGACAGGACAACAAAAGAGACTGGTGATCTCAGTGACCCAGTACATCATCAGACAGAACAAGAGACTGGTGATCTCAGTGACCCAGTACATAATCAGACAGGACAACAAGAGACTGGTGATCTCAGTGACCCAGTACATCATCAGACAGAACAAGAGACTGGTGATCTCAGTGACCCAGTACATCATCAGACAGAACAACAAAAGACTGGTGATCTCAGTGACCCAGTACATCATCAGACAGAACAAGAGACTAGTAACCTCAGTGACCCAGTACATCATCAGACAGAACAACAAGAGACTGGTGATCTCAGTGACCCAGTACATCATCAGACAGAACAAGAGACTAGTAACCTCAGTGACCCAGTACATCATCAGACAGAACAACAAGAGACTGGTGATCTCAGTGACCCAGTACAGTGTGTTGGTTGGTGGGTTTGTTCAGTGGCTAAACAACGTTGGAATCTGCCTTGCTAAACCCACTGTTGCAGAACTGTAAACACACACACACACACACACACACACACACACACACACACACACACACACACACACACACACACACACACACACACACACAGCAGTCACTCTTTGTTCACAGGATTCCATGTTTTCTTCAGAGTGCACCAAGGCTGGTCCCTTCTATAATCATTCTATCCACCAGTGTGTTGTCATGGACACTAAGGCTGGTCCCTTCTATAATCATTCTATCCACCATAGTGTGTTGTCATGGACACCAAGGCTGGTCCCTTCTATAATCATTCTATCCACCATAGTGTGTTGTCATGGACACCAAGGCTTGTCCCTTCTATAATCATTCTATCATAGTCTATCATAGTGTGTTGTCATGGACACCAAGGCTGGTCCCTTCTATAATCATTCTATCATAGTATATCATAGTGTGTTGTCATGGACACTAAGGCTGGTCCCTTCTATAATCATTCTATCATAGTGTGTTGTCATGGACACCAAGGCTGGTCCCTTCTATAATCATTCTATCCACCATAGTGTGTTGTCATGGACACCAAGGCTGGTCCCTTCTATAATCATTCTATCATAGTATATCATAGTGTGTTGTCATGGACACTAAGGCTGGTCCCTTCTATAATCATTCTATCATAGTGTGTTGTCATGGACACCAAGGCTGGTCCCTTCTATAATCATTCTATCATAGTCTATCATAGTGTGTTGTCATGGACACTAAGGCTGGTCCCTTCTATAATCATTCTATCATAGTGTGTTGTCATGGACACTAAGGCTGGTCCCTTCTATAATCATTCTATCATAGTGTGTTGTCATGGACACTAAGGCTGGTCCCTTCTATAATCATTCTATCATAGTGTGTTGTCATGGACACTAAGGCTGGTCCCTTCTATAATCATTCTATCATAGTGTGTTGTCATGGACACTAAGGCTGGTCCCTTCTATAATCATTCTATCATAGTGTGTTGTCATGGACACTAAGGCTGGTCCCTTCTATAATCATTCTATCATAGTGTGTTGTCATGGACACCAAGGCCATTCTGTTCCCAATCAAAATATGTTTTCTCTCATTTGAGGTATGTTTACTTCTATAATCATCATTTGTTTACTTCAATGCTACTTTTTATGTTTGTCAATATCGTGAATTACTTGATGAAGACGGCGCCAGCATATTTTCATTCTTTATTTAATGAAAAGGGTTTCAAAATGACCACTCCCAGAGCGTTCCCATCTCTCCTCTCCTTCATCTCTCCTCTCTGCTCCTCTCCTGGCCTCCCCATACATTCACCTTGACAGAAAGTGTTTTTCCTCCCATTGTGTCGACCAAAGGACTCATTACGGTGTCTCTGCTTCTGGGCAGGGGCCTCTGAAAGGAGAGGGAAGGCTGTTGTGAACACTCTTACAAATGAGGAGCGCCTGCTCTCTCTCCACCACAGCAAGTGCACCTCCCAAATAATCAGCTCTATTCAAACAACAGCATTGAGAAAAGGGAAGGATTTGCAGAGGGGAGGGGGGGAAGGGGGGGACAAGCTGCTCCATCCATCCAGAGATGACAGATGAAAGCACCTCAGTCTCCTCACCCAGCCTCCCCTCACTCCTCTCTCCCACCCCCTCTTTTTCTTTCTCCTCCTTCCAATAATGTGTCCCCTCTAATGCCCCCTCTCTCTCTCTCTTCCCTTCCCTCTCTCTCTCCCCCACCCACCCTCTCTCTCTCTTTCACTCTTTCTCCTCCTTCCAAAAATGTGTTCCCTCCAACGCCCCCTCTCTCTCTCTTCCCTTCCCCCTCTCCCTCTCTCTCTTTCACTCTCTTCCCTTCCCCCCTCTCTCTCTCTCTCTCTCTCTCTCTCTCTCTCCCCCTTCCCCCTCTCCCTCTCTCTCTCTCTCTCTCTTCCCCTCTCCCTCTCTCTCCTCTCTCTTCCCCCCCCACCTCTCTCTCTCTCTCTCTCTCTCTCTCTTCTCTCTCTCCTTCCAAAAATGTGTTCCCTCTCAACGCCTCTCTCTCTCTCTCTCTCTTCCCTTCCCCCTCTCCCTCTCTCTCTCTTCTCCTCTCTCTCTCTCTCTCTCTCTCTCTCTCTCTCTCTCTCCCTCTCTCTCTCTCTTCCCTTCCCCCTCTCTCTCTCTCTCTCTCTCTCTCTCTCTCTCTCTCTCTCTCTCTCTCTCTCCCTTCTCTCTCTCTCTCTCTCTCTCTCTCTCTCTCTCCCCTCTCTCTCTCTCTCTCTCTTCTCCTCTCTCTCTCTCTCTCTCTCTCTCTCTCTCCTCTCCCTCTCTCTCTCTCTCTCTCTCTCTCTCTCTCCCTCTCCCCTTTCTCTCTCTCCCTCTCTCTCTCTCTCTCTCTCTCTCTCCCTCTCTCTCTCTCTCTCTCTCTCTCTCTCTCTCTCTCTCTCTCTTTCAAGGTCTCTTCCTTCTCTTTCCTCTCTTACTGTCAATTTGAAACGCCACCCCTTCGACACAGCTCACGGGCGGGCGTGGGCGTGGGGCGGGCGGGCGGGCGGGCGGGCGTGGCGGGCGTTGTGCGGGCGGGCGGGCGTGGTGCGGGCGTTGTGCGGGCGGGCGGGCGGGCGTGGTACGGGGGTGCGGGGTGCGGGCGTGTGCGGGCGGGCGTGCGGGCGGGCGGGTTGTGCGGGCGGGCGTGGTACGGGCTTGGTGCGGGCTGCGGGCGGGCGGGCGTGGTACGGGCGTGGTGCGGGCGGGAGTGGTACGGGCGTGGTGCGGGCGGGAGTGGTACGGGCGTGGTGCGGGCGGGAGTGGTACGGGCGTGGTGCGGGCGGGGGCGGGCGTGGTGCGGGCGGGCGTGGTTTGGGCTCGGAGGTTGCAGCTGAAACACAATAATACACCTGCATTATGTATGTCAACAAGCCCCATGTCTCTCCATGCTCTTCCCCCATAACTCCCACCGCTGTAGATCTGATCTGGATGTGTTCATGGTGGGTAAGGAGGCTTTAATCATTCAGACAGCAAGGCAGAAGTACGTGTGTGTGTGCGTGTGTGCGCGTGTGTGTGCGTGTGTGTGTGTGTGTGCAACACCTGGACCCACCTTGGTATTAAGACACTGAAGGAGGGCTAATTGCTGAGTGCACAGACACACACCCTCACACTCACCACAAGGGTGGGATTGCCAGCCCTTTGCAGCATCATACCCCACTCAGAGACCTAGGACCCCTGAGAGGGAGGGCAGGGCGACTATAGACTATACCAGACAGAGACAGACAGAGACAGAGGGAGACAGGGCTGGACGACCAGAGACTATACCAGACAGACAGCTCTCCAAGCCGCCCAGTCTGCCTACCAGACCCCCTCCTCAGCAGCCTCAGGCCTCAGGATCCTAGAATCTCTCTATTCTGATATCATCCTCTCCTCTTCCTCTCTTTCATGACAGAACAACAGCCTCGGTTTACTGTGACCTGGTAACATGGAACTCTTACGGTGTGGTACTGTGACCTGGTAACATGGAACTCTTATGGTGTGGTACTGTGACCTGGTAACATGGAACTCTTATGGTGTGGTACTGTGACCTGGTAACATGGAACTCTTATGGTGTGGTACTGTGACCTGGTAACATGGAACTCTTATGGTGTGGTACTGTGACCTGGTAACATGGAACTCTTATGGTGTGGTACTGTGACCTGGTAACATGGAACTCTTATGGTGTGGTACTGTGACCTGGTAACATGGAACTCTTACGGTGTGGTACTGTGACCTGGTAACATGGAACTCTTATGGTGTGGTACTGTGACCTGGTAACATGGAACTCTTATGGTGTGGTACTGTGACCTGGTGGAACATGTGAACTGTGACCTGGTAACATGGAACTCTTATGGTGTGGTACTGTGACCTGGTAACATGGAACTCTTATGGTGTGGTACTGTGACCTGGTAACATGGAACTCTTATGGTGTGGTACTGTGACGTGGTGTTGACATGGAACTCTTACGGTGTGGTACTGTGACCTGGTAACATGGAGTTACAAGTAAACGTTGTCTGGATGTTATATCCATGCGTAGCCAGAACTAGAGTCACCTGTCTGGATGTTATATCCATGTGTAGCCAGAACTAGAGTCACCTGTCTATGTTATATCCATGTGTAGCCAGAACTAGAGTCACCTGTCTGGATGTTATATCCATGTGTAGCCAGAACTAGAGTCACCTGTCTGGATGTTATATCCATGTGTAGCCAGAACTAGAGTCACCTGTCTGGACGTTATATCCATGTGTAGCCAGATCTAAAGTGACCACAGGGGAATGAGGCCTTGTGATCGGTGACCCACAGATGACAGGAAGTGAATAGAGACTTATGATTGGTGACCACAGGGGAATGAGGCCTTGTGATCGGTGACCCACAGATGACAGGAAGTGAATGGAGACTTATGATTGGTTACCACAGGGGAATGAGGCCTTGTGATCGGTGACCCACAGATGACAGGAAGTGAATAGAGACTTATGATTGGTGACCACAGGGGAATGAGGCCTTGTGATTGGTGACCCACAGATGACAGGAAGTGAATGGAGACTTATGATTGGTGACCACAGGGGAATGAGGCCTTGTGATTGGTGACCCGCAGGTGACAGGAAGAGGAAAGGTCAGGGGTGAAAGGTGATTCTGTGGTTCTCTTAGAGGCTTTACTGTCACAATGAGACTCTGGCTGTTCTGCGAAGAGATGGGAAGCTTCCCATGATGGCACCCTATTCATAGGTGGCACCTCCGTCACTAGGTCGCGTCACACCGTTGCCAACGGCGCAAAGTGGTTCCCTGAAGTGGTGTTAAGCCCAAATCATTCTGGATGTAGGCTAACTACTATTTAGTATTTAGTCTAAATACACTCTAGTGCCTTTCGAAATACGATGACATTGCTAAAGTAGTCAAATATTTAGGAAATTACTTTGTTAGCATTATCATGTCGTCAAATTTACTTTAGACAGATGGCGATGTTGTCGTTCGCTCGCAAAGTTCGTCAAAAATAGCTAGCGATGCTAACATTAGCTAGCTAAAATCCGATGGCCTCCCCTCAAGCTTAGCTAGCTAGCTAACGTTATACTGCATCTAAAGTCAATCTGGTTTTCCTACTAATTATTTTACCTCGTTTTGAACGTCATCGTTTCCCCCCCCAAGCTGCGCTCATCATCTTCATCAGCGCTCATCATCTTCATCAGCGCTCATCATCTTCATCAGCGCTCATTATCTTCATCAGAGCTCATCATCTTCATCAGCGCTCATCATCTTCATCAGCGCTCATTATCTTCATCGGCGCTCATTATCTTCATCGGCGCTCATTATCTTCATCGGCGCTCATTATCTTCATCAGCGCTCATTATCTTCATCAGCGCTCATCATCTTCATCAGCGCTCATTATCTTCATCGGCGCTCATTATCTTCATCAGCGCTCATTATCTTCATCAGCGCTCATTATCTTCATCAGCGCTCATTATCTTCATCAGCACTCATTATCTTCATCAGCGCTCATTATCTTCATCAGCGCTCATTATCTTCATCAGCGCTCATTATCTTCATCAGCGCTCATTATCTTCATCAGCGCTCATTATCTTCATCGGCGCTCATTATCTTCATCAGCGCTCATTATCTTCATCAGCGCTCATTATCTTCATCAGCGCTCATTATCTTCATCAGCGCGCTTCATTATCTTCATCAGCGCTCATTATCTTCATCAGCGCTCATCATCTTCATCAGCGCTCATCATCTTCATCAGCGCTCATCATCTTCATCAGCGCTCATTATCTTCATCAGCGCTCATTATCTTCATCAGCGCTCATCTTCATCAGCGCTCTTCATCAGCGCTCATTATCTTCATCAGCGCTCATTATCTTCATCGGCGCTCATTATCTTCATCAGCGCTCATTATCTTCATCAGCGCTCATCATCTTCATCAGCGCTCATCATCTTCATCAGCGCTCATCATCTTCATCATCTTCATCAGCGCTCATCATCTTCATCAGCGCTCATTATCTTCATCAGCGCTCATTATCTTTCATCAGCGCTCATATCTTCATCAGCGCTCATTATCTTCATCAGCGCTCATCATCTTCATCAGCGCTCATTATCTTCATCAGCGCTCATCATCTTCATCAGCGCTCATCATCTTCATCAGCGCTCATTATCTTCATCAGCGCTCATCATCTTCATCAGCGCTCATTATCTTCATCAGCGCTCATTATCTTCATCAGCGCATCATCTTCATCAGCGCTATCATCAGCGCTCATTATCTTCATCAGCGCTCATTATCTTCATCAGCGCTCATTATCTTCATCAGCGCTCATCATCTTCATCAGCGCTCATTATCTTCATCAGCGCTCATTATCTTCATCAGCGCTCATTCATCTTCATCAGCGCTCATCATCTTCATCAGCGCTCATCATCTTCATCAGCGCTCATCATCTTCATCAGCGCTCATCATCTTCATCAGCGCTCATTATCTTCATCAGTCTCACCTGTTTTCATCATTATCTTCATCAGCGCTCATTATCTTCATCAGCGCTCATCATCTTCATCAGCGCTCATTATCTTCATCAGCGCTCATTATCTTCATCAGCGCTCATTATCTTCATCAGCGCTCATTATCTTCATCAGCGCTCATTATCTTCATCAGCGCTCATTGACGAGGCATCGAGTAGGAAGAAGTTAGGCATCATTCCAAAAAACGAACATTCAAAACAGTATTGTGTCGAAACATGAATTCCCTACGTAACTCCCTACTTTTGACCAGATCTCAGGTCTAAAAGTAGTGTCCTATCTAGGAATACAGGGGTTCCAGCCGTGGTTTATACAGTCTCACCTGTTTGTATTACAACCAGCCCTCGTAGTGCTCCGTGTAGAGCTGTGTAGGCCAGGGAGGAATTTCCTTCTGGAGGGGATGGTCAGGCAGCGTTGCTATGCTGTTACACTCAGATCTTATGGTGTAACTAACGGGGGTCGCATTTAAACACAGGAGATTCAACTCTGGTATTTGAGTCAGTCGGTAATGTTTTTTTTATTTTTAGAAACAAGGTAGACTTTCCTCTTGATATGCTTTTCAGTCTTGCAGCCTAAATTGGACGCGGCTCGGCCTTATCTGTTAGAGAAAGGCTATGAATATTCATTTAGGTGAAAGATTTTTCTCCCACTGCAAAACAAACAAAGGCCTCTCCGCTGTATTTCCAAATGAAGTAAACAAAGCCTACCTCTCGCCAGCGTTCGCCCTGCTCTCACTGAAATGTGTGATCATCTCCATGTGTTTGGCCTGTTGTTGATCTGCTGTTGATCTGATCTGCTGTTGATCTGATCTGCTGTTGATCTGATCTGCTGTTGATCTGATCATGCTGTTGATCTGATCTGCTGCTGATCTGATCTGCTGTTGATCTGATCTGTTGTTGTTCTGTTATTTGTCTTCTGTTGTTTATCTGCTGTTGATCTGATCTGCTGTTGATCTGATCTGCTGTTGATCTGATCTGCTGTTGATCTGATCTGCTGTTGTTCTGTTGTTTATCTGCTGTTGATCTGATCTGCTGTTGATCTGCTGTTGATCTGTTGCTGATCTGATCTGCTGTTGATCTGATCTGCTGTTGATCTGATCTGCTGTTGACCCGATCTGCTGTTGATCTGATTCGGTGTTGATCTGATCTGTTGTTGATCTGATCTGCTGTTGATCTGATCTGCTGTTGATCTGATCTGTTGATCTGATCTGCTGTCGATCTGATCTGCTGTTGATCTGATCTGCTGTTGATCTGCTCTTGATCTGATCTGCTGTTGATCTGTTGTTGCTCCCCATAGTAAGATGCCAGACAGGCCATATCAAAGCCCAGACATGTTTGTGGGTTAACGACCACAGTCAGACAGACTGTACATGGGCAGTGGTCATGGCTGTGACGTCAGCAGAGCAGAGAGAATCCATTCAGTGTCCTTGAACACTTAAACCCTGGTCTGGCTGCTCCTTTCCGTGACAGAGTGTGCA
The DNA here is from genome assembly GCF_018296145.1 of Oncorhynchus tshawytscha. Lineage (NCBI taxonomy): Eukaryota > Metazoa > Chordata > Actinopteri > Salmoniformes > Salmonidae > Oncorhynchus > Oncorhynchus tshawytscha. The sequence goes on from NW_024609764.1 coordinate 26,830, forward strand.
TGTGACGGTGTGTGTATGTGTGTGGCAGTGTGTGTGTGTTTGTATGATGGTGTGTGCGTGCCTGGCTCTGGGTTAAACCTGTGTGTGAGGGTTGACGGTTCAGAGATCAATGATGCTTCTTGGTCTGAGCTGAGAGAGAGAGAGGGGGGAGAGAGAGAGAGAGAGGGGGACAGAGAGAGAGAGACACAGAGAGAGAGAGACACAGAGAGAGAGAGAGAGAGAGAGAATGTTGAAACTTAGGTCACCTCTCACCTCAGTCTTTGGAGAGCTCTCTGTGTCTCTCTGCTCCTGCCTCATCTGACGGAGGAAATGGGTCGTGACCTCAGAGGGGAATACCTCGCTCCCTTCCTCCTTTCACTCCTCACCCCTCAGCTCCCTCCCTCGGAGCCGGCACTTAGCAGCCAGGAGGGCCCCCTTTTCTCCCATAAGCCTTCGCTCCACAGAGGCTAAAGTACAGATGGAATTCTTAAATATTATCTCCCAATTAGTTTATTTTAGCTCTCTGCAGATTATTTAATGAAAAAAAGAGAGAGAGAGACAGAGCGATAGATAGATAAAGAGAGAGGGGTGCAGGATTTGGAGCGAAGTCAGTTCACAGCCAGGCGGTATCTGAAATGTTGTGGCAGCAGATTTCCACGGCTTAGTAACACGCTTCGGTAACAAGTTGTACCACGGGGGCTAACACCCGTATCCATACATAAACACACACACACACACACACCTGTACACACACACACACACACACACCTGTATTCATATATAAACACACACACACACACACACACACACACACACACACACACACACCTGTATTCATATAAAAACACACACACACACCTGTATTCATATATAAACACACACCCACACACACACACACCTGTATCCATACATCAACACACACACCTGTATTCATATAAACACACACACACACACACACACCTGTATTCATACACACACACACACACACCTGTATTCATATATAAACACACACACACACACACACACACACACACACACACTGTATTCATATATAACACACACACACACACACACACACACACACACCTGTATTCATATAAACACACACACACACACACACACACACACACACACCTGTATTACATAAACACACACACACACACACTGTATTCATAACACACACACACACACCTGTATTCATACATAAACACACACACACACACCTGTATTCATACATACACACACACACACACACACACACACCTGTATTCATACATAAACACACACACACACACACACCTGTATCCATACATCAACACACACACCTGTAGTCATAACAGCTTCCCCTCCGTATGCCTGCCTGAAATCTGTCAGGTGGAAAATGATCGTGTTGAATTGCAATTCACCTCAATAGTAGAGTAGACTATTCTCGTTTTAACCTGGCCCAGCCAGACTTCAGCTTCCCTGTTTAACCTGGCCCAGCCAGCTATTCTCCTGCTGAATCCTTCCCTGTTTTAACCTGGCCCAGCCAGACTTCACTGTGCTTCCCTGTTCTAACCTGGCCCAGCCAGACTTCACTGTGCTTCCCTGTTCTAACCTGGCCCAGCCAGACTTCACTGTGCTTCCCTGTTTTAACCTGGCCCAGCCAGACTTCACTGTGCTTCCCTGTTCTAACCTGGCCCAGCCAGACTTCACTGTGCTTCCCTGTTCTAACCTGGCCCAGCCAGACTTCACCTTCCCTGTTCTAACCTGGCCTAGCCAGACTTCACAAAGAGCAGGCACACCAGGGACAGAAGGTTGAGAAGTCAGTAGAGAGAGAGAGAGAGAGAGGAGAGTCAGAAAATCACCAAATCTTGAAAGTCCATCAGAGATGAGGTTGGATTACAGAAGAGAGGCTTGCTTCCCTGCTATGCATTCACATCCATCCCTGACACACACAGCCTTCAGACAGGTCTGTGAAGGGGTTGAAAGCATGCTTGAAGGGATATGTGGTACAGTATCTCACCCGGTAATAATGCTCTTTAATGATCTAGAGGGGTGTCAAACTGATACCGACTGAACAGTCGCTTCTTTTTTTCTCTAATTCGCCACCTGGAGAAATGGACTGGAAATTGATAGTTTGCCAGCACTGACTGAATTTCTTAGAAGCACAGTCGGTAATGTGTAGGTAATGCAAACCATTATATAAAACATATATATCTCAATCTTCTCGCAAAGCACATCTTCTGAAGTAGATCAATCTAATCTACACTATATATATATATATATATATATATATATATATATATATTTTTTTTAAGTATGTGGACACCCCTTCAAATTAGTGGATTTCAGCCATTTCAACCGCGCCCTGTTACTGACAGGTGTATAAAATCGAGCACACAGCCATGCAATCTCCATAGACAAACATTGGCAGTAGAACGGCCTTACTGAAGAGCTCAGTGACTTTCAACGTGGCACCGTCATAGGATGTCGCCTCGCCAACAAGTCAGTTCGTCAAATTTCTGCCCTGCTAGAGCTGCCCCAGTCAACTGTAAGTGCTGTTATTGTGAAGTGGAAACGTCTAGGAGCAACAACGGCTCTGAAGTGGAAACGTCTAGGAGCAACAACGGCTCAGCCGTGAAGTGGTAGGCCACACAAGCTCACAGAACGGGACCGCCGAGTGCTGAAGTGAGTAAAAAAATATTCTGTCCTCGGTTGCTAACTGCCCGTGGAAGTAACGTCAGCACGAGAACTGTTCGTCGGGAGCTTCATGAAATGGGTTTCCATGGCCGAGCAGCTGCACACAAGCCTAGCATCACCAGGTGCAATGCCAAGCCTTGGCTGGAGTGGTGTAAAGCTTGCCGCCATAGGACTCTGGGGCAGTGGAAACGCGTTCTCTGGAGTGATGAATCACACTTCACCATCTGGCAGTCTGACTGACAAATCTGGGTTTGACGAATGTCAGGAGAACGCTACCTGCCCCAATGCATCGTGGCAACTGTAAAGTTTGGTGGATGAGTAATCATTTTGGGGGCTGTTTTTCATGGTTCGGGCCCCTTAGTTCCAGTGAAGGGAAATCTTAATGCTACAGCATACAATGACTTTCTAGATGATTTTGTGTGGCAACAGTTTGGGGAAGGCCCTTTCCTGTTTCAGCATGACAATTTCCCCGTGCACAAAGCGACGTCCATACAGAAATGTTGTTTGTTG